>NW_027362761.1:943449989-943451208 GCF_046119375.1 Phyllobates terribilis | reverse complement strand
CTCTCTCTTTTTGTGCCTCTCGACTCCCCCTCTCTCTCTCTCTATCTGTGCCTCTCGACTTCCCCCTCTTGTCTCTCCCCCCTCTCTCTCTCTCTTTCTGTGGCCTCTCGACTCCCCCTCTCTCTCTCTCTCTCTTTCTGTGCCTCTCGACTCCCCTCTCTCTCTCTCTCTTTCTGTGCCTCTCGACTCCCCCTCTCTCTCTCTCTCTTTCTGTGCCTCTCGCTCCCCCTCTCTCTCTCTCTCTTTCTGTGCCTCTCGACTCCCTCTCTCTCTCTGTTCTCTCTCTTTCTGTGCCTCTCAGGATTCCCCCTCTCTCTCTCTCTCTCTTTCTGTGCCTCTCGACTCCCCCTCTCTCTCTCTCTCTTTCTGTGCCTCTCGACTCCCCTCTCTCTCTCTCTCTCTTTCTGTGCCTCTCGACTCCCCCTCTCTCTCTCTCTCTTTCTGTGCCTCTCGACTCCCCTCTCTCTCCTCTCTCTCTTTCTGTGCCTCTCGACTCCCCCTCTCTCTCTCTCTTTCTGTGCCTCTCGACTCCCCTCTCTCTCTCTCTTTCTGTGCCTCTCGACTCCCCTCTCTCTCTCTCTCTTTCTGTGCCTCTCGACTCCCCTCTCTCTCTCTCTCTTTCTGTGCCTCTCGACTCCCCCTCTCTCTCTCTCTCTTTCTGTGCCTCTCGACTCCCCTTCTCTCTCTCTCTCTTTCTGTGCCTCTCGACTCCCCCCTCTCTCTCTCTCTCTCTCTCTCTTTCTGTGCCTCTCGACTCCCCTCTCTCTCTCTCTCTCTTTCTGTGCCTCTCGACTCCCCTCTCTCTCTCTCTTTCTGTGCCTCTCGACTCCCCTCTCTCTCTCTCTCTTTCTGTGCCTCTCGACTCCCCTCTCTCTCTCTCTCTTTCTGTGCCTCTCGACTCCCCCTCTCTCTCTCTTTCTGTGCCTCTCGACTCCCCTCTCTCTCTCTCTCTCTTTCTGTGCCTCTCGACTCCCCTCTCTCTCTCTCTCTCTTTCTGTGCCTCTCGACTCCCCCTCTCTCTCTCTCTCTTTCTGTGCCTCTCGACTCCCTCTCTCTCTCTCTCTTTCTGTGCCTCTCGACTCCCCCTCTCTCTCTCTTTCTGTGCCTCTCGACTCCCCCTCTCTCTCTCTCTCTTTCTGTGCCTCTCGACTCCCCTCTCTCTCTCTTTCTGTGCCTCTCGACTCCCCCTCTCTCTCTCTCTCTTTCTGTGCCTCTCGAC